>NC_088220.1:92203870-92237410 GCF_036934945.1 Oncorhynchus masou masou | reverse complement strand
CTGGCCCTGGCCTGGCCTGGCCTGGCCTGGCCTGGCCTGGCCTGGCCTGGCCCTGGCCTGGCCTGGCCTGGCCTGGCCTGGCCCTGGCCTGGCCCTGGCCCTGGCCTGGCCTGGCCTGGCCTGGCCCTGGCCTGGCCTGGCCTGGCCTGGCCTGGCCTGGCCTGGCCTGGCCTGGCCTGGCCTGGCCTGGCCTGGCCTGGCCTGGCCTGGCCTGGCCTGGCCTGGCCTGGCCCTGGCCTGGCCTGGCCTGGCCTGGCCTGGCCTGGCCTGGCCTGGCCTGGCCTGGCCTGGCCTGGCCTGGCCTGGCCCTGGCCTGGCGCCTGGCCCTGGCCCTGGCCTGGCCTGGCCTGGCCCTGGCCTGGCCTGGCCTGGCCTGGCCCTGGCCTGGCCTGGCCTGGCCCTGGCCTGGCCTGGCCCTGGCCTGGCCTGGCCTGGCCCTGGCCTGGCCTGGCCTGGCCTGGCCTGGCCTGGCCTGGCCTGGCCTGGCCTGGCCTGGCCTGGCCCTGGCCCTGGCCCTGGCCTGGCCTGGCCTGGCCTGGCCTGGCCTGGCCTGGCCCTGGCCCTGGCCTGGCCTGGCCTGGCCTGGCCCTGGCCTGGCCCTGGCCTGGCCCTGGCCTGGCCTGGCCTGGCCTGGCCTGGCCTGGCCCTGGCCTGGCCTGGCCTGGCCTGGCCTGGCCTGGCCTGGCCTGGCCCTGGCCTGGCCTGGCCCTGGCCCTGGCCTGGCCTGGCCTGGCCTGGCCTGGCCTGGCCCTGGCCTGGCCTGGCCCTGGCCTGGCCTGGCCTGGCCTGGCCTGGCCTGGCCTGGCCCTGGCCTGGCCTGGCCTGGCCTGGCCTGGCCCTGGCCCTGGCCTGGCCTGGCCCTGGCCCTGGCCTGGCCCTGGCCTGGCCTGGCCTGGCCCTGGCCTGGCCTGGCCTGGCCTGGCCTGGCCCTGGCCTGGCCTGGCCTGGCCTGGCCCTGGCCTGGCCTGGCCTGGCCTGGCCTGGCCTGGCCTGGCCTGGCCTGGCCTGGCCTGGCCTGGCCTGGCCTGGCCTGGCCTGGCCCTGGCCCTGGCCCTGGCCTGGCCTGGCCTGGCCTGGCCTGGCCTGGCCCTGGCCTGGCCTGGCCTGGCCTGGCCCTGGCCTGGCCTGGCCTGGCCCTGGCCTGGCCTGGCCTGGCCTGGCCTGGCCTGGCCCCTGGCCTGGCCTGGCCTGGCCTGGCCCTGGCCTGGCCTGGCCTGGCCTGGCCTGGCCTGGCCTGGCCTGGCCTGGCCCTGGCCCTGGCCTGGCCTGGCCTGGCCTGGCCTGGCCTGGCCTGGCCCTGGCCTGGCCTGGCCTGGCCTGGCCTGGCCCTGGCCCTGGCCTGGCCTGGCCTGGCCTGGCCCTGGCCTGGCCTGGCCCTGGCCCTGGCCTGGCCTGGCCTGGCCTGGCCTGGCCTGGCCTGGCCTGGCCTGGCCCTGGCCTGGCCTGGCCCTGGCCCTGGCCCTGGCCTGGCCTGGCCTGGCCTGGCCTGGCCTGGCCTGGCCTGGCCTGGCCTGGCCTGGCCTGGCCCTGGCCTGGCCTGGCCCTGGCCTGGCCTGGCCCTGGCCTGGCCCTGGCCTGGCCCTGGCCTGGCCTGGCCTGGCCTGGCCTGGCCTGGCCTGGCCCTGGCCTGGCCTGGCCCTGGCCTGGCCTGGCCTGGCCTGGCCTGGCCTGGCCTGGCCTGGCCTGGCCTGGCCTGGCCTGGCCTGGCCTGGCCTGGCCCTGGCCTGGCCTGGCCTGGCCTGGCCTGGCCCTGGCCCTGGCCTGGCCCTGGCCTGGCCTGGCCTGGCCCTGGCCTGGCCCTGGCCTGGCCTGGCCTGGCCTGGCCTGGCCTGGCCTGGCCTGGCCTGGCCTGGCCTGGCCTGGCCTGGCCTGGCCCTGGCCTGGCCTGGCCCTGGCCTGGCCTGGCCTGGCCTGGCCCTGGCCTGGCCTGGCCTGGCCTGGCCCTGGCCCTGGCCTGGCCTGGCCTGGCCCTGGCCCTGGCCTGGCCCTGGCCTGGCCTGGCCTGGCCTGGCCCTGGCCTGGCCTGGCCTGGCCTGGCCTGGCCTGGCCTGGCCCTGGCCTGGCCTGGCCTGGCCTGGCCTGGCCCTGGCCTGGCCTGGCCTGGCCCTGGCCTGGCCTGGCCTGGCCTGGCCTGGCCTGGCCTGGCCTGGCCTGGCCTGGCCTGGCCTGGCCTGGCCCTGGCCTGGCCTGGCCTGGCCTGGCCTGGCCTGGCCTGGCCTGGCCTGGCCCTGGCCCTGGCCTGGCCTGGCCCTGGCCTGGCCTGGCCTGGCCTGGCCTGGCCTGGCCTGGCCTGGCCCTGGCCCTGGCCTGGCCTGGCCCTGGCCTGGCCTGGCCTGGCCTGGCCCTGGCCTGGCCCTGGCCCTGGCCTGGCCCTGGCCTGGCCCTGGCCCTGGCCTGGCCCTGGCCTGGCCTGGCCTGGCCCTGGCCTGGCCTGGCCCTGGCCCTGGCCTGGCCTGGCCTGGCCCTGGCCCTGGCCTGGCCCTGGCCTGGCCTGGCCTGGCCTGGCCTGGCCTGGCCCTGGCCTGGCCTGGCCCTGGCCTGGCCTGGCCTGGCCTGGCCTGGCCCTGGCCCTGGCCTGGCCTGGCCTGGCCCTGGCCCTGGCCTGGCCTGGCCCTGGCCTGGCCTGGCCCTGGCCCTGGCCTGGCCCTGGCCTGGCCCTGGCCCTGGCCCTGGCCTGGCCTGGCCTGGCCTGGCCTGGCCCTGGCCTGGCCCTGGCCTGGCCCTGGCCTGGCCTGGCCTGGCCTGGCCTGGCCCTGGCCCTGGCCTGGCCTGGCCTGGCCCTGGCCTGGCCTGGCCTGGCCTGGCCTGGCCTGGCCTGGCCTGGCCTGGCCTGGCCTGGCCTGGCCCTGGCCCTGGCCTGGCCTGGCCTGGCCTGGCCTGGCCTGGCCCTGGCCTGGCCTGGCCTGGCCTGGCCCTGGCCCTGGCCCTGGCCTGGCCTGGCCCTGGCCTGGCCCTGGCCTGGCCTGGCCTGGCCTGGCCTGGCCTGGCCTGGCCTGGCCCTGGCCTGGCCTGGCCTGGCCTGGCCTGGCCTGGCCTGGCCCTGGCCTGGCCTGGCCTGGCCTGGCCTGGCCCTGGCCTGGCCCTGGCCCTGGCCCTGGCCTGGCCTGGCCTGGCCTGGCCTGGCCTGGCCTGGCCTGGCCTGGCCCTGGCCTGGCCTGGCCCTGGCCCTGGCCCTGGCCCTGGCCTGGCCCTGGCCCTGGCCTGGCCTGGCCTGGCCTGGCCTGGCCTGGCCCTGGCCTGGCCTGGCCCTGGCCTGGCCCTGGCCTGGCCTGGCCTGGCCTGGCCTGGCCTGGCCCTGGCCTGGCCTGGCCTGGCCTGGCCTGGCCTGGCCTGGCCTGGCCTGGCCTGGCCCTGGCCTGGCCTGGCCCTGGCCTGGCCCTGGCCTGGCCTGGCCTGGCCCTGGCCTGGCCCTGGCCTGGCCTGGCCTGGCCTGGCCTGGCCTGGCCTGGCCTGGCCTGGCCTGGCCTGGCCTGGCCTGGCCTGGCCTGGCCTGGCCTGGCCTGGCCTGGCCCTGGCCCTGGCCTGGCCTGGCCCTGGCCTGGCCTGGCCTGGCCCTGGCCCTGGCCTGGCCTGGCCTGGCCCTGGCCTGGCCTGGCCCTGGCCTGGCCTGGCCTGGCCTGGCCTGGCCTGGCCTGGCCTGGCCCTGGCCTGGCCTGGCCTGGCCTGGCCTGGCCTGGCCCTGGCCTGGCCTGGCCTGGCCCTGGCCTGGCCTGGCCTGGCCTGGCCTGGCCTGGCCTGGCCTGGCCTGGCCTGGCCTGGCCTGGCCTGGCCCTGGCCTGGCCTGGCCCTGGCCTGGCCTGGCCTGGCCCTGGCCTGGCCCTGGCCTGGCCTGGCCTGGCCTGGCCTGGCCTGGCCTGGCCCTGGCCTGGCCCTGGCCTGGCCTGGCCTGGCCTGGCCCTGGCCTGGCCTGGCCTGGCCTGGCCTGGCCCTGGCCTGGCCTGGCCTGGCCTGGCCCTGGCCTGGCCTGGCCTGGCCTGGCCTGGCCTGGCCTGGCCCTGGCCTGGCCTGGCCTGGCCTGGCCTGGCCTGGCCTGGCCTGGCCTGGCCTGGCCTGGCCTGGCCTGGCCTGGCCTGGCCTGGCCTGGCCCTGGCCTGGCCTGGCCTGGCCTGGCCTGGCCTGGCCTGGCCTGGCCTGGCCTGGCCTGGCCTGGCCTGGCCTGGCCCTGGCCTGGCCTGGCCTGGCCCTGGCCTGGCCTGGCCCTGGCCCTGGCCTGGCCTGGCCTGGCCCTGGCCCTGGCCTGGCCTGGCCCTGGCCTGGCCCTGGCCTGGCCTGGCCTGGCCTGGCCCTGGCCTGGCCTGGCCCTGGCCTGGCCTGGCCTGGCCTGGCCTGGCCTGGCCCTGGCCTGGCCTGGCCTGGCCCTGGCCTGGCCTGGCCTGGCCTGGCCTGGCCCTGGCCTGGCCTGGCCTGGCCTGGCCTGGCCTGGCCCTGGCCTGGCCTGGCCTGGCCTGGCCTGGCCTGGCCCTGGCCTGGCCTGGCCTGGCCCTGGCCTGGCCTGGCCTGGCCTGGCCCTGGCCTGGCCTGGCCCTGGCCTGGCCCTGGCCTGGCCTGGCCTGGCCTGGCCTGGCCTGGCCTGGCCCTGGCCTGGCCTGGCCCTGGCCTGGCCTGGCCCTGGCCTGGCCTGGCCTGGCCTGGCCTGGCCTGGCCCTGGCCTGGCCTGGCCTGGCCCTGGCCTGGCCTGGCCTGGCCTGGCCTGGCCTGGCCTGGCCCTGGCCTGGCCTGGCCTGGCCTGGCCTGGCCCTGGCCTGGCCTGGCCTGGCCTGGCCTGGCCTGGCCTGGCCTGGCCTGGCCTGGCCCTGGCCTGGCCTGGCCCTGGCCTGGCCTGGCCTGGCCCTGGCCTGGCCTGGCCCTGGCCTGGCCTGGCCTGGCCTGGCCTGGCCTGGCCTGGCCTGGCCTGGCCTGGCCTGGCCTGGCCTGGCCTGGCCTGGCCTGGCCTGGCCTGGCCTGGCCTGGCCTGGCCCTGGCCTGGCCCTGGCCTGGCCTGGCCTGGCCTGGCCCTGGCCTGGCCTGGCCTGGCCTGGCCTGGCCTGGCCTGGCCTGGCCCTGGCCTGGCCTGGCCTGGCCTGGCCTGGCCTGGCCTGGCCTGGCCTGGCCTGGCCTGGCCTGGCCTGGCCCTGGCCTGGCCTGGCCTGGCCTGGCCTGGCCTGGCCTGGCCTGGCCTGGCCTGGCCTGGCCTGGCCTGGCCTGGCCTGGCCCTGGCCTGGCCTGGCCTGGCCTGGCCTGGCCTGGCCCTGGCCCTGGCCTGGCCTGGCCTGGCCTGGCCTGGCCTGGCCTGGCCTGGCCTGGCCCTGGCCCTGGCCCTGGCCTGGCCTGGCCCTGGCCTGGCCCTGGCCTGGCCTGGCCTGGCCTGGCCTGGCCTGGCCCTGGCCTGGCCTGGCCTGGCCTGGCCTGGCCCTGGCCTGGCCTGGCCTGGCCTGGCCTGGCCTGGCCTGGCCTGGCCTGGCCCTGGCCTGGCCTGGCCTGGCCCTGGCCTGGCCTGGCCTGGCCTGGCCTGGCCTGGCCTGGCCCTGGCCTGGCCTGGCCCTGGCCTGGCCTGGCCCTGGCCTGGCCTGGCCTGGCCTGGCCTGGCCCTGGCCTGGCCTGGCCTGGCCTGGCCTGGCCTGGCCCTGGCCTGGCCTGGCCCTGGCCTGGCCTGGCCTGGCCTGGCCTGGCCCTGGCCTGGCCCTGGCCTGGCCTGGCCTGGCCCTGGCCTGGCCTGGCCTGGCCCTGGCCTGGCCTGGCCTGGCCTGGCCCTGGCCTGGCCTGGCCTGGCCTGGCCTGGCCTGGCCTGGCCCTGGCCTGGCCTGGCCTGGCCTGGCCTGGCCCTGGCCTGGCCTGGCCCTGGCCCTGGCCTGGCCTGGCCTGGCCTGGCCTGGCCTGGCCCTGGCCTGGCCTGGCCTGGCCTGGCCTGGCCTGGCCTGGCCTGGCCTGGCCTGGCCCTGGCCTGGCCTGGCCTGGCCTGGCCTGGCCCTGGCCTGGCCCTGGCCTGGCCTGGCCTGGCCCTGGCCTGGCCTGGCCCTGGCCTGGCCTGGCCCTGGCCCTGGCCTGGCCTGGCCTGGCCTGGCCTGGCCTGGCCTGGCCTGGCCCTGGCCTGGCCTGGCCCTGGCCTGGCCTGGCCTGGCCTGGCCTGGCCTGGCCTGGCCTGGCCTGGCCCTGGCCTGGCCTGGCCTGGCCTGGCCTGGCCTGGCCTGGCCTGGCCTGGCCTGGCCTGGCCTGGCCTGGCCTGGCCCTGGCCTGGCCTGGCCTGGCCTGGCCTGGCCTGGCCTGGCCTGGCCCTGGCCTGGCCTGGCCTGGCCCTGGCCTGGCCTGGCCTGGCCCTGGCCCTGGCCTGGCCTGGCCTGGCCTGGCCTGGCCCTGGCCTGGCCTGGCCTGGCCTGGCCTGGCCTGGCCTGGCCCTGGCCTGGCCTGGCCTGGCCTGGCCTGGCCTGGCCCTGGCCTGGCCTGGCCTGGCCTGGCCTGGCCCTGGCCTGGCCCTGGCCTGGCCTGGCCCTGGCCTGGCCTGGCCTGGCCCTGGCCTGGCCTGGCCTGGCCTGGCCCTGGCCTGGCCTGGCCCTGGCCTGGCCTGGCCTGGCCTGGCCTGGCCTGGCCTGGCCCTGGCCCTGGCCTGGCCTGGCCTGGCCTGGCCTGGCCTGGCCCTGGCCCTGGCCTGGCCTGGCCTGGCCTGGCCTGGCCTGGCCTGGCCTGGCCTGGCCTGGCCCTGGCCTGGCCTGGCCTGGCCCTGGCCTGGCCTGGCCCTGGCCTGGCCTGGCCCTGGCCTGGCCTGGCCTGGCCTGGCCCTGGCCTGGCCTGGCCTGGCCCTGGCCTGGCCCTGGCCTGGCCTGGCCTGGCCTGGCCTGGCCTGGCCTGGCCTGGCCTGGCCTGGCCTGGCCTGGCCCTGGCCTGGCCCTGGCCTGGCCTGGCCTGGCCTGGCCTGGCCTGGCCTGGCCCTGGCCTGGCCTGGCCTGGCCTGGCCTGGCCTGGCCTGGCCTGGCCCTGGCCTGGCCTGGCCTGGCCTGGCCTGGCCTGGCCTGGCCTGGCCCTGGCCTGGCCTGGCCTGGCCTGGCCTGGCCTGGCCCTGGCCTGGCCCTGGCCTGGCCCTGGCCCTGGCCTGGCCTGGCCTGGCCTGGCCTGGCCTGGCCTGGCCTGGCCTGGCCCTGGCCTGGCCTGGCCTGGCCTGGCCTGGCCTGGCCTGGCCTGGCCTGGCCTGGCCTGGCCTGGCCCTGGCCTGGCCTGGCCTGGCCCTGGCCTGGCCTGGCCCTGGCCTGGCCTGGCCTGGCCTGGCCTGGCCTGGCCTGGCCTGGCCTGGCCTGGCCCTGGCCTGGCCTGGCCTGGCCTGGCCTGGCCCTGGCCTGGCCTGGCCTGGCCTGGCCTGGCCTGGCCTGGCCTGGCCTGGCCTGGCCTGGCCTGGCCTGGCCTGGCCTGGCCCTGGCCTGGCCTGGCCTGGCCTGGCCTGGCCTGGCCTGGCCTGGCCTGGCCTGGCCTGGCCTGGCCTGGCCTGGCCTGGCCTGGCCCTGGCCTGGCCTGGCCTGGCCTGGCCTGGCCTGGCCCTGGCCTGGCCTGGCCTGGCCTGGCCTGGCCCTGGCCTGGCCTGGCCTGGCCTGGCCCTGGCCTGGCCCTGGCCCTGGCCTGGCCTGGCCTGGCCTGGCCTGGCCCTGGCCTGGCCTGGCCTGGCCCTGGCCTGGCCCTGGCCTGGCCTGGCCCTGGCCTGGCCTGGCCTGGCCTGGCCTGGCCTGGCCCTGGCCTGGCCTGGCCTGGCCTGGCCTGGCCTGGCCTGGCCTGGCCTGGCCTGGCCCTGGCCTGGCCCTGGCCTGGCCCTGGCCTGGCCTGGCCTGGCCTGGCCTGGCCCTGGCCCTGGCCTGGCCTGGCCCTGGCCTGGCCCTGGCCTGGCCTGGCCTGGCCTGGCCTGGCCCTGGCCCTGGCCCTGGCCTGGCCTGGCCTGGCCTGGCCTGGCCTGGCCCTGGCCCTGGCCTGGCCTGGCCTGGCCTGGCCCTGGCCCTGGCCTGGCCTGGCCCTGGCCCTGGCCTGGCCCTGGCCTGGCCTGGCCTGGCCCTGGCCTGGCCTGGCCCTGGCCTGGCCTGGCCCTGGCCTGGCCTGGCCTGGCCTGGCCCTGGCCTGGCCCTGGCCTGGCCCTGGCCTGGCCTGGCCCTGGCCTGGCCTGGCCTGGCCCTGGCCTGGCCTGGCCTGGCCTGGCCTGGCCTGGCCTGGCCCTGGCCCTGGCCTGGCCTGGCCTGGCCCTGGCCCTGGCCTGGCCTGGCCCTGGCCTGGCCCTGGCCTGGCCTGGCCCTGGCCTGGCCTGGCCTGGCCCTGGCCTGGCCTGGCCCTGGCCTGGCCTGGCCCTGGCCTGGCCCTGGCCTGGCCTGGCCTGGCCTGGCCCTGGCCTGGCCTGGCCTGGCCTGGCCCTGGCCCTGGCCCTGGCCTGGCCCTGGCCCTGGCCCTGGCCTGGCCTGGCCCTGGCCTGGCCCTGGCCTGGCCTGGCCTGGCCCTGGCCTGGCCTGGCCTGGCCTGGCCTGGCCTGGCCTGGCCCTGGCCTGGCCTGGCCTGGCCTGGCCTGGCCTGGCCTGGCCTGGCCTGGCCCTGGCCTGGCCTGGCCTGGCCTGGCCTGGCCTGGCCCTGGCCTGGCCTGGCCTGGCCTGGCCTGGCCTGGCCTGGCCTGGCCTGGCCCTGGCCTGGCCTGGCCTGGCCTGGCCTGGCCCTGGCCTGGCCTGGCCTGGCCTGGCCTGGCCCTGGCCTGGCCTGGCCCTGGCCTGGCCCTGGCCTGGCCTGGCCTGGCCTGGCCTGGCCTGGCCTGGCCTGGCCTGGCCCTGGCCCTGGCCCTGGCCTGGCCTGGCCTGGCCTGGCCTGGCCCTGGCCCTGGCCTGGCCTGGCCTGGCCTGGCCTGGCCTGGCCCTGGCCTGGCCTGGCCTGGCCCTGGCCTGGCCTGGCCTGGCCTGGCCTGGCCTGGCCTGGCCTGGCCTGGCCTGGCCCTGGCCTGGCCCTGGCCTGGCCTGGCCTGGCCCTGGCCTGGCCTGGCCTGGCCTGGCCTGGCCTGGCCTGGCCCTGGCCTGGCCTGGCCTGGCCTGGCCTGGCCTGGCCTGGCCTGGCCTGGCCTGGCCTGGCCTGGCCTGGCCCTGGCCTGGCCTGGCCTGGCCTGGCCTGGCCTGGCCTGGCCTGGCCCTGGCCTGGCCTGGCCTGGCCTGGCCTGGCCTGGCCCTGGCCCTGGCCCTGGCCTGGCCTGGCCTGGCCTGGCCCTGGCCTGGCCTGGCCCTGGCCTGGCCTGGCCTGGCCTGGCCTGGCCCTGGCCTGGCCCTGGCCCTGGCCTGGCCTGGCCTGGCCTGGCCTGGCCTGGCCTGGCCTGGCCTGGCCTGGCCTGGCCCTGGCCCTGGCCTGGCCTGGCCCTGGCCTGGCCTGGCCTGGCCTGGCCTGGCCTGGCCTGGCCTGGCCTGGCCCTGGCCTGGCCTGGCCTGGCCTGGCCTGGCCTGGCCTGGCCTGGCCCTGGCCTGGCCTGGCCCTGGCCTGGCCTGGCCTGGCCTGGCCTGGCCTGGCCTGGCCTGGCCCTGGCCTGGCCTGGCCTGGCCTGGCCTGGCCTGGCCTGGCCTGGCCTGGCCTGGCCTGGCCCTGGCCTGGCCTGGCCTGGCCTGGCCCTGGCCTGGCCTGGCCCTGGCCTGGCCTGGCCTGGCCTGGCCCTGGCCCTGGCCTGGCCTGGCCTGGCCTGGCCTGGCCTGGCCCTGGCCCTGGCCTGGCCTGGCCTGGCCCTGGCCTGGCCTGGCCTGGCCTGGCCTGGCCTGGCCTGGCCTGGCCTGGCCTGGCCTGGCCTGGCCTGGCCCTGGCCTGGCCCTGGCCTGGCCTGGCCTGGCCTGGCCTGGCCTGGCCTGGCCTGGCCTGGCCTGGCCTGGCCTGGCCCTGGCCTGGCCCTGGCCTGGCCTGGCCTGGCCTGGCCTGGCCTGGCCCTGGCCCTGGCCTGGCCCTGGCCCTGGCCTGGCCTGGCCCTGGCCCTGGCCTGGCCTGGCCTGGCCTGGCCCTGGCCTGGCCTGGCCCTGGCCTGGCCTGGCCTGGCCTGGCCTGGCCTGGCCTGGCCTGGCCCTGGCCTGGCCTGGCCTGGCCTGGCCTGGCCCTGGCCTGGCCTGGCCTGGCCTGGCCCTGGCCTGGCCCTGGCCTGGCCTGGCCCTGGCCTGGCCTGGCCTGGCCCTGGCCTGGCCTGGCCTGGCCTGGCCTGGCCTGGCCCTGGCCTGGCCCTGGCCTGGCCTGGCCTGGCCTGGCCTGGCCTGGCCCTGGCCTGGCCCTGGCCTGGCCCTGGCCTGGCCTGGCCTGGCCTGGCCTGGCCTGGCCTGGCCTGGCCCTGGCCTGGCCTGGCCTGGCCCTGGCCTGGCCTGGCCCTGGCCTGGCCTGGCCTGGCCTGGCCTGGCCTGGCCTGGCCCTGGCCCTGGCCTGGCCTGGCCTGGCCTGGCCCTGGCCTGGCCTGGCCTGGCCTGGCCTGGCCCTGGCCTGGCCTGGCCTGGCCTGGCCCTGGCCTGGCCCTGGCCTGGCCTGGCCCTGGCCCTGGCCCTGGCCTGGCCCTGGCCTGGCCTGGCCTGGCCTGGCCTGGCCTGGCCCTGGCCCTGGCCTGGCCCTGGCCTGGCCTGGCCTGGCCTGGCCTGGCCTGGCCTGGCCTGGCCCTGGCCTGGCCTGGCCTGGCCTGGCCTGGCCCTGGCCTGGCCTGGCCCTGGCCTGGCCTGGCCTGGCCCTGGCCTGGCCTGGCCTGGCCTGGCCTGGCCCTGGCCTGGCCTGGCCTGGCCCTGGCCTGGCCTGGCCCTGGCCTGGCCTGGCCTGGCCTGGCCTGGCCTGGCCTGGCCTGGCCTGGCCTGGCCTGGCCTGGCCTGGCCCTGGCCTGGCCTGGCCTGGCCCTGGCCCTGGCCTGGCCTGGCCCTGGCCCTGGCCTGGCCTGGCCCTGGCCTGGCCCTGGCCTGGCCTGGCCTGGCCTGGCCCTGGCCTGGCCTGGCCTGGCCTGGCCTGGCCTGGCCTGGCCTGGCCCTGGCCTGGCCTGGCCTGGCCTGGCCTGGCCTGGCCTGGCCTGGCCTGGCCTGGCCTGGCCCTGGCCCTGGCCCTGGCCTGGCCTGGCCTGGCCTGGCCTGGCCTGGCCTGGCCTGGCCCTGGCCTGGCCTGGCCTGGCCCTGGCCTGGCCCTGGCCTGGCCTGGCCTGGCCTGGCCTGGCCCTGGCCTGGCCTGGCCTGGCCCTGGCCTGGCCTGGCCTGGCCTGGCCCTGGCCTGGCCCTGGCCTGGCCTGGCCTGGCCTGGCCTGGCCTGGCCTGGCCTGGCCTGGCCTGGCCTGGCCCTGGCCTGGCCTGGCCTGGCCTGGCCTGGCCTGGCCTGGCCTGGCCTGGCCTGGCCCTGGCCTGGCCTGGCCCTGGCCTGGCCTGGCCTGGCCTGGCCCTGGCCTGGCCTGGCCTGGCCCTGGCCTGGCCTGGCCTGGCCTGGCCTGGCCTGGCCCTGGCCCTGGCCCTGGCCTGGCCTGGCCTGGCCTGGCCCTGGCCTGGCCTGGCCCTGGCCCTGGCCCTGGCCTGGCCTGGCCCTGGCCTGGCCTGGCCTGGCCTGGCCCTGGCCTGGCCTGGCCTGGCCCTGGCCCTGGCCTGGCCCTGGCCTGGCCTGGCCTGGCCTGGCCTGGCCCTGGCCTGGCCTGGCCTGGCCTGGCCCTGGCCTGGCCTGGCCTGGCCCTGGCCTGGCCCTGGCCTGGCCTGGCCTGGCCTGGCCTGGCCTGGCCTGGCCTGGCCTGGCCTGGCCTGGCCCTGGCCTGGCCTGGCCTGGCCTGGCCTGGCCTGGCCTGGCCTGGCCTGGCCCTGGCCTGGCCTGGCCTGGCCCTGGCCCTGGCCTGGCCTGGCCCTGGCCTGGCCCTGGCCTGGCCCTGGCCTGGCCTGGCCCTGGCCTGGCCTGGCCCTGGCCTGGCCCTGGCCTGGCCTGGCCTGGCCTGGCCTGGCCCTGGCCTGGCCTGGCCTGGCCTGGCCTGGCCTGGCCTGGCCTGGCCTGGCCTGGCCTGGCCTGGCCCTGGCCCTGGCCTGGCCTGGCCTGGCCCTGGCCTGGCCTGGCCTGGCCTGGCCTGGCCTGGCCTGGCCTGGCCTGGCCCTGGCCTGGCCTGGCCTGGCCTGGCCCTGGCCTGGCCCTGGCCTGGCCTGGCCTGGCCTGGCCCTGGCCTGGCCTGGCCTGGCCTGGCCTGGCCTGGCCCTGGCCTGGCCTGGCCTGGCCCTGGCCTGGCCTGGCCCTGGCCTGGCCCTGGCCTGGCCTGGCCTGGCCTGGCCTGGCCCTGGCCTGGCCTGGCCTGGCCTGGCCTGGCCTGGCCTGGCCTGGCCTGGCCTGGCCTGGCCCTGGCCTGGCCCTGGCCCTGGCCTGGCCTGGCCCTGGCCCTGGCCTGGCCTGGCCTGGCCTGGCCTGGCCCTGGCCTGGCCTGGCCTGGCCTGGCCCTGGCCTGGCCTGGCCTGGCCTGGCCTGGCCTGGCCCTGGCCCTGGCCTGGCCTGGCCTGGCCTGGCCTGGCCTGGCCTGGCCCTGGCCTGGCCTGGCCTGGCCTGGCCTGGCCTGGCCTGGCCTGGCCCTGGCCCTGGCCTGGCCCTGGCCTGGCCTGGCCTGGCCCTGGCCTGGCCTGGCCTGGCCCTGGCCTGGCCTGGCCTGGCCTGGCCCTGGCCCTGGCCTGGCCTGGCCTGGCCCTGGCCTGGCCTGGCCTGGCCTGGCCTGGCCCTGGCCTGGCCTGGCCTGGCCTGGCCTGGCCTGGCCCTGGCCTGGCCTGGCCCTGGCCTGGCCTGGCCTGGCCTGGCCTGGCCCTGGCCTGGCCTGGCCTGGCCTGGCCTGGCCCTGGCCTGGCCTGGCCTGGCCCTGGCCCTGGCCTGGCCTGGCCTGGCCTGGCCTGGCCTGGCCTGGCCCTGGCCTGGCCCTGGCCTGGCCTGGCCTGGCCTGGCCCTGGCCTGGCCTGGCCTGGCCTGGCCTGGCCCTGGCCTGGCCTGGCCTGGCCTGGCCTGGCCTGGCCTGGCCCTGGCCTGGCCTGGCCTGGCCTGGCCTGGCCTGGCCTGGCCTGGCCCTGGCCTGGCCTGGCCCTGGCCTGGCCTGGCCTGGCCTGGCCTGGCCCTGGCCTGGCCTGGCCTGGCCTGGCCTGGCCTGGCCTGGCCTGGCCTGGCCTGGCCTGGCCTGGCCCTGGCCTGGCCTGGCCTGGCCCTGGCCTGGCCTGGCCCTGGCCTGGCCTGGCCTGGCCTGGCCTGGCCTGGCCTGGCCTGGCCTGGCCTGGCCTGGCCTGGCCTGGCCTGGCCTGGCCTGGCCTGGCCCTGGCCTGGCCTGGCCTGGCCTGGCCTGGCCCTGGCCTGGCCTGGCCTGGCCTGGCCTGGCCTGGCCTGGCCTGGCCTGGCCTGGCCCTGGCCTGGCCTGGCCCTGGCCTGGCCTGGCCCTGGCCTGGCCTGGCCTGGCCTGGCCCTGGCCTGGCCTGGCCTGGCCTGGCCCTGGCCTGGCCTGGCCCTGGCCTGGCCTGGCCTGGCCTGGCCCTGGCCTGGCCTGGCCCTGGCCTGGCCTGGCCTGGCCTGGCCTGGCCTGGCCTGGCCTGGCCTGGCCCTGGCCTGGCCTGGCCTGGCCTGGCCTGGCCCTGGCCTGGCCTGGCCTGGCCTGGCCTGGCCTGGCCTGGCCTGGCCTGGCCCTGGCCCTGGCCTGGCCTGGCCTGGCCTGGCCTGGCCTGGCCCTGGCCTGGCCCTGGCCCTGGCCTGGCCCTGGCCTGGCCTGGCCTGGCCTGGCCTGGCCTGGCCTGGCCCTGGCCCTGGCCCTGGCCTGGCCTGGCCTGGCCCTGGCCTGGCCTGGCCTGGCCTGGCCTGGCCCTGGCCTGGCCTGGCCTGGCCCTGGCCTGGCCTGGCCTGGCCCTGGCCTGGCCCTGGCCTGGCCTGGCCTGGCCTGGCCCTGGCCCTGGCCTGGCCTGGCCTGGCCTGGCCCTGGCCTGGCCTGGCCCTGGCCTGGCCCTGGCCTGGCCTGGCCTGGCCTGGCCTGGCCCTGGCCTGGCCTGGCCTGGCCTGGCCTGGCCTGGCCTGGCCTGGCCTGGCCTGGCCTGGCCCTGGCCCTGGCCTGGCCTGGCCTGGCCTGGCCCTGGCCTGGCCTGGCCTGGCCTGGCCCTGGCCTGGCCTGGCCTGGCCCTGGCCTGGCCTGGCCTGGCCTGGCCTGGCCTGGCCTGGCCTGGCCCTGGCCTGGCCTGGCCTGGCCTGGCCTGGCCTGGCCTGGCCCTGGCCCTGGCCTGGCCTGGCCTGGCCCTGGCCTGGCCTGGCCCTGGCCTGGCCTGGCCCTGGCCTGGCCTGGCCTGGCCCTGGCCTGGCCTGGCCTGGCCTGGCCTGGCCTGGCCCTGGCCTGGCCTGGCCTGGCCTGGCCTGGCCTGGCCTGGCCTGGCCTGGCCCTGGCCTGGCCTGGCCTGGCCCTGGCCCTGGCCCTGGCCTGGCCTGGCCTGGCCTGGCCCTGGCCTGGCCTGGCCCTGGCCTGGCCTGGCCTGGCCCTGGCCTGGCCCTGGCCTGGCCTGGCCTGGCCTGGCCTGGCCTGGCCTGGCCTGGCCTGGCCCTGGCCCTGGCCTGGCCTGGCCCTGGCCTGGCCTGGCCTGGCCTGGCCTGGCCTGGCCTGGCCTGGCCTGGCCTGGCCCTGGCCTGGCCTGGCCCTGGCCTGGCCTGGCCTGGCCTGGCCTGGCCCTGGCCTGGCCCTGGCCCTGGCCTGGCCTGGCCTGGCCCTGGCCCTGGCCTGGCCTGGCCCTGGCCTGGCCTGGCCCTGGCCTGGCCTGGCCTGGCCTGGCCTGGCCCTGGCCTGGCCTGGCCTGGCCTGGCCCTGGCCTGGCCTGGCCTGGCCCTGGCCTGGCCTGGCCCTGGCCTGGCCTGGCCTGGCCCTGGCCCTGGCCTGGCCTGGCCTGGCCTGGCCTGGCCTGGCCTGGCCTGGCCTGGCCTGGCCTGGCCTGGCCTGGCCCTGGCCTGGCCTGGCCTGGCCTGGCCTGGCCTGGCCCTGGCCTGGCCTGGCCCTGGCCTGGCCTGGCCTGGCCCTGGCCTGGCCTGGCCCTGGCCTGGCCTGGCCTGGCCCTGGCCTGGCCTGGCCTGGCCTGGCCTGGCCTGGCCTGGCCTGGCCCTGGCCTGGCCCTGGCCTGGCCTGGCCTGGCCTGGCCTGGCCTGGCCTGGCCTGGCCTGGCCCTGGCCTGGCCCTGGCCTGGCCTGGCCTGGCCTGGCCTGGCCTGGCCTGGCCTGGCCTGGCCTGGCCTGGCCCTGGCCTGGCCTGGCCTGGCCTGGCCTGGCCTGGCCTGGCCTGGCCTGGCCTGGCCTGGCCCTGGCCTGGCCTGGCCTGGCCTGGCCTGGCCTGGCCCTGGCCTGGCCTGGCCTGGCCTGGCCTGGCCTGGCCTGGCCTGGCCTGGCCCTGGCCTGGCCTGGCCTGGCCCTGGCCTGGCCTGGCCTGGCCTGGCCTGGCCTGGCCTGGCCTGGCCCTGGCCTGGCCTGGCCTGGCCCTGGCCTGGCCTGGCCCTGGCCTGGCCTGGCCTGGCCTGGCCTGGCCTGGCCCTGGCCTGGCCTGGCCTGGCCTGGCCCTGGCCTGGCCTGGCCTGGCCTGGCCTGGCCCTGGCCTGGCCCTGGCCTGGCCTGGCCTGGCCTGGCCTGGCCTGGCCCTGGCCCTGGCCTGGCCCTGGCCTGGCCTGGCCTGGCCTGGCCTGGCCTGGCCTGGCCTGGCCTGGCCTGGCCCTGGCCTGGCCTGGCCTGGCCTGGCCTGGCCCTGGCCCTGGCCCTGGCCTGGCCTGGCCTGGCCTGGCCTGGCCTGGCCTGGCCTGGCCTGGCCTGGCCCTGGCCTGGCCTGGCCTGGCCTGGCCTGGCCTGGCCCTGGCCTGGCCTGGCCCTGGCCTGGCCTGGCCTGGCCCTGGCCCTGGCCTGGCCTGGCCTGGCCTGGCCTGGCCTGGCCTGGCCCTGGCCTGGCCTGGCCTGGCCTGGCCTGGCCTGGCCTGGCCTGGCCTGGCCCTGGCCTGGCCTGGCCTGGCCCTGGCCTGGCCTGGCCTGGCCTGGCCTGGCCTGGCCCTGGCCTGGCCTGGCCTGGCCTGGCCTGGCCTGGCCTGGCCTGGCCCTGGCCCTGGCCTGGCCTGGCCTGGCCTGGCCTGGCCCTGGCCTGGCCTGGCCTGGCCTGGCCTGGCCCTGGCCTGGCCTGGCCTGGCCTGGCCTGGCCCTGGCCTGGCCTGGCCTGGCCCTGGCCCTGGCCTGGCCTGGCCTGGCCTGGCCTGGCCTGGCCCTGGCCTGGCCTGGCCCTGGCCTGGCCTGGCCTGGCCTGGCCTGGCCTGGCCCTGGCCTGGCCTGGCCTGGCCCTGGCCTGGCCTGGCCTGGCCTGGCCTGGCCTGGCCTGGCCTGGCCTGGCCTGGCCTGGCCCTGGCCCTGGCCTGGCCTGGCCTGGCCCTGGCCTGGCCCTGGCCTGGCCCTGGCCTGGCCTGGCCCTGGCCTGGCCTGGCCTGGCCTGGCCTGGCCTGGCCTGGCCTGGCCTGGCCTGGCCCTGGCCTGGCCTGGCCTGGCCTGGCCTGGCCTGGCCCTGGCCTGGCCTGGCCTGGCCCTGGCCTGGCCTGGCCTGGCCCTGGCCTGGCCTGGCCTGGCCTGGCCTGGCCTGGCCTGGCCCTGGCCTGGCCTGGCCTGGCCTGGCCCTGGCCCTGGCCTGGCCTGGCCCTGGCCTGGCCTGGCCTGGCCTGGCCTGGCCTGGCCCTGGCCTGGCCTGGCCTGGCCCTGGCCTGGCCCTGGCCTGGCCTGGCCTGGCCTGGCCTGGCCCTGGCCTGGCCTGGCCCTGGCCCTGGCCTGGCCTGGCCCTGGCCTGGCCTGGCCTGGCCCTGGCCTGGCCCTGGCCTGGCCTGGCCTGGCCTGGCCTGGCCTGGCCTGGCCCTGGCCTGGCCTGGCCCTGGCCTGGCCTGGCCTGGCCTGGCCCTGGCCTGGCCTGGCCTGGCCCTGGCCTGGCCTGGCCCTGGCCCTGGCCTGGCCTGGCCTGGCCTGGCCTGGCCTGGCCTGGCCTGGCCTGGCCTGGCCTGGCCCTGGCCTGGCCTGGCCTGGCCCTGGCCTGGCCCTGGCCTGGCCTGGCCTGGCCTGGCCTGGCCTGGCCTGGCCTGGCCTGGCCTGGCCCTGGCCTGGCCTGGCCTGGCCCTGGCCTGGCCCTGGCCCTGGCCTGGCCTGGCCTGGCCTGGCCTGGCCTGGCCTGGCCTGGCCCTGGCCTGGCCCTGGCCTGGCCTGGCCTGGCCTGGCCTGGCCCTGGCCTGGCCTGGCCTGGCCTGGCCTGGCCTGGCCTGGCCTGGCCTGGCCTGGCCTGGCCTGGCCTGGCCCTGGCCTGGCCTGGCCTGGCCCTGGCCTGGCCTGGCCTGGCCTGGCCCTGGCCCTGGCCTGGCCTGGCCTGGCCTGGCCTGGCCTGGCCCTGGCCCTGGCCTGGCCTGGCCTGGCCTGGCCTGGCCCTGGCCTGGCCTGGCCTGGCCCTGGCCTGGCCTGGCCTGGCCTGGCCTGGCCTGGCCTGGCCCTGGCCTGGCCTGGCCTGGCCTGGCCTGGCCTGGCCTGGCCTGGCCTGGCCTGGCCCTGGCCTGGCCCTGGCCTGGCCTGGCCCTGGCCTGGCCTGGCCTGGCCTGGCCTGGCCCTGGCCTGGCCTGGCCTGGCCTGGCCTGGCCTGGCCTGGCCCTGGCCTGGCCTGGCCTGGCCTGGCCTGGCCTGGCCCTGGCCTGGCCTGGCCTGGCCTGGCCTGGCCTGGCCTGGCCTGGCCCTGGCCTGGCCTGGCCTGGCCTGGCCTGGCCTGGCCTGGCCTGGCCTGGCCTGGCCTGGCCTGGCCTGGCCCTGGCCTGGCCCTGGCCTGGCCTGGCCTGGCCTGGCCTGGCCTGGCCCTGGCCTGGCCTGGCCTGGCCTGGCCTGGCCTGGCCTGGCCTGGCCTGGCCCTGGCCTGGCCTGGCCTGGCCTGGCCTGGCCTGGCCTGGCCTGGCCTGGCCCTGGCCTGGCCTGGCCTGGCCTGGCCTGGCCCTGGCCTGGCCTGGCCTGGCCCTGGCCTGGCCTGGCCTGGCCTGGCCTGGCCTGGCCCTGGCCCTGGCCTGGCCTGGCCTGGCCTGGCCTGGCCCTGGCCTGGCCCTGGCCCTGGCCTGGCCTGGCCTGGCCTGGCCTGGCCCTGGCCTGGCCTGGCCTGGCCTGGCCTGGCCTGGCCTGGCCCTGGCCCTGGCCTGGCCTGGCCTGGCCTGGCCTGGCCTGGCCTGGCCCTGGCCTGGCCTGGCCTGGCCTGGCCTGGCCTGGCCTGGCCCTGGCCTGGCCTGGCCTGGCCTGGCCTGGCCTGGCCTGGCCTGGCCCTGGCCCTGGCCTGGCCTGGCCTGGCCTGGCCTGGCCTGGCCTGGCCTGGCCTGGCCTGGCCTGGCCCTGGCCTGGCCTGGCCCTGGCCTGGCCTGGCCTGGCCTGGCCCTGGCCTGGCCTGGCCTGGCCTGGCCCTGGCCTGGCCTGGCCTGGCCTGGCCTGGCCCTGGCCTGGCCCTGGCCTGGCCTGGCCTGGCCTGGCCCTGGCCTGGCCTGGCCTGGCCTGGCCTGGCCCTGGCCTGGCCTGGCCTGGCCTGGCCTGGCCTGGCCTGGCCTGGCCTGGCCTGGCCCTGGCCCTGGCCTGGCCTGGCCTGGCCCTGGCCTGGCCTGGCCTGGCCTGGCCTGGCCTGGCCTGGCCTGGCCCTGGCCTGGCCTGGCCTGGCCTGGCCTGGCCTGGCCTGGCCCTGGCCTGGCCTGGCCTGGCCTGGCCTGGCCTGGCCTGGCCCTGGCCCTGGCCTGGCCTGGCCTGGCCTGGCCTGGCCTGGCCTGGCCCTGGCCTGGCCCTGGCCTGGCCTGGCCTGGCCTGGCCTGGCCCTGGCCCTGGCCTGGCCCTGGCCTGGCCTGGCCTGGCCTGGCCCTGGCCTGGCCTGGCCCTGGCCTGGCCTGGCCTGGCCTGGCCTGGCCTGGCCTGGCCCTGGCCTGGCCTGGCCTGGCCTGGCCCTGGCCCTGGCCCTGGCCCTGGCCTGGCCTGGCCTGGCCTGGCCCTGGCCCTGGCCTGGCCTGGCCTGGCCTGGCCCTGGCCTGGCCTGGCCCTGGCCTGGCCTGGCCTGGCCTGGCCTGGCCCTGGCCTGGCCTGGCCTGGCCTGGCCCTGGCCTGGCCTGGCCCTGGCCCTGGCCTGGCCTGGCCCTGGCCTGGCCTGGCCTGGCCTGGCCTGGCCTGGCCTGGCCCTGGCCTGGCCTGGCCTGGCCTGGCCTGGCCCTGGCCTGGCCTGGCCTGGCCTGGCCTGGCCTGGCCTGGCCTGGCCCTGGCCTGGCCTGGCCTGGCCCTGGCCTGGCCTGGCCTGGCCTGGCCTGGCCCTGGCCTGGCCCTGGCCTGGCCTGGCCTGGCCTGGCCCTGGCCTGGCCCTGGCCCTGGCCCTGGCCTGGCCCTGGCCTGGCCTGGCCCTGGCCTGGCCTGGCCTGGCCTGGCCTGGCCTGGCCCTGGCCTGGCCTGGCCTGGCCTGGCCTGGCCTGGCCTGGCCTGGCCTGGCCCTGGCCTGGCCTGGCCTGGCCTGGCCCTGGCCCTGGCCTGGCCTGGCCTGGCCTGGCCTGGCCTGGCCTGGCCTGGCCCTGGCCTGGCCTGGCCCTGGCCCTGGCCTGGCCTGGCCTGGCCTGGCCTGGCCCTGGCCTGGCCTGGCCCTGGCCTGGCCTGGCCTGGCCTGGCCTGGCCCTGGCCTGGCCTGGCCTGGCCTGGCCTGGCCCTGGCCTGGCCCTGGCCCTGGCCCTGGCCTGGCCTGGCCTGGCCTGGCCCTGGCCTGGCCTGGCCTGGCCCTGGCCTGGCCTGGCCCTGGCCTGGCCTGGCCTGGCCTGGCCTGGCCTGGCCCTGGCCCTGGCCTGGCCTGGCCTGGCCCTGGCCTGGCCTGGCCCTGGCCTGGCCTGGCCCTGGCCTGGCCCTGGCCTGGCCTGGCCTGGCCTGGCCTGGCCTGGCCTGGCCTGGCCCTGGCCCTGGCCTGGCCTGGCCCTGGCCTGGCCCTGGCCTGGCCCTGGCCTGGCCTGGCCCTGGCCTGGCCTGGCCTGGCCCTGGCCTGGCCTGGCCTGGCCCTGGCCTGGCCTGGCCTGGCCCTGGCCCTGGCCTGGCCTGGCCTGGCCCTGGCCCTGGCCTGGCCTGGCCTGGCCTGGCCCTGGCCTGGCCTGGCCTGGCCTGGCCTGGCCTGGCCTGGCCTGGCCTGGCCTGGCCCTGGCCTGGCCCTGGCCCTGGCCTGGCCTGGCCTGGCCTGGCCTGGCCTGGCCCTGGCCTGGCCCTGGCCTGGCCTGGCCTGGCCTGGCCCTGGCCTGGCCTGGCCTGGCCCTGGCCTGGCCTGGCCTGGCCTGGCCTGGCCTGGCCTGGCCTGGCCCTGGCCCTGGCCTGGCCCTGGCCTGGCCCTGGCCTGGCCCTGGCCTGGCCTGGCCTGGCCTGGCCTGGCCTGGCCTGGCCCTGGCCTGGCCCTGGCCTGGCCTGGCCTGGCCCTGGCCTGGCCTGGCCTGGCCCTGGCCCTGGCCTGGCCTGGCCTGGCCCTGGCCTGGCCTGGCCTGGCCTGGCCTGGCCCTGGCCTGGCCCTGGCCCTGGCCTGGCCTGGCCTGGCCTGGCCTGGCCTGGCCTGGCCCTGGCCTGGCCCTGGCCTGGCCCTGGCCTGGCCTGGCCTGGCCCTGGCCTGGCCTGGCCTGGCCTGGCCTGGCCTGGCCCTGGCCTGGCCTGGCCTGGCCTGGCCTGGCCTGGCCTGGCCCTGGCCTGGCCTGGCCCTGGCCTGGCCTGGCCTGGCCCTGGCCTGGCCTGGCCTGGCCTGGCCTGGCCTGGCCCTGGCCTGGCCTGGCCCTGGCCTGGCCTGGCCTGGCCTGGCCTGGCCCTGGCCTGGCCCTGGCCTGGCCTGGCCTGGCCTGGCCTGGCCTGGCCTGGCCCTGGCCTGGCCTGGCCTGGCCTGGCCCTGGCCTGGCCCTGGCCTGGCCTGGCCTGGCCCTGGCCCTGGCCTGGCCTGGCCTGGCCTGGCCTGGCCCTGGCCTGGCCTGGCCCTGGCCTGGCCTGGCCTGGCCTGGCCCTGGCCTGGCCTGGCCTGGCCTGGCCTGGCCTGGCCCTGGCCTGGCCTGGCCTGGCCTGGCCCTGGCCCTGGCCTGGCCCTGGCCTGGCCTGGCCTGGCCCTGGCCTGGCCTGGCCTGGCCTGGCCTGGCCCTGGCCTGGCCTGGCCTGGCCTGGCCTGGCCTGGCCTGGCCTGGCCTGGCCTGGCCTGGCCCTGGCCTGGCCTGGCCTGGCCTGGCCTGGCCTGGCCTGGCCTGGCCTGGCCTGGCCTGGCCCTGGCCTGGCCTGGCCTGGCCTGGCCTGGCCTGGCCTGGCCTGGCCCTGGCCTGGCCTGGCCTGGCCTGGCCTGGCCTGGCCTGGCCTGGCCCTGGCCTGGCCTGGCCTGGCCTGGCCTGGCCTGGCCTGGCCTGGCCTGGCCTGGCCTGGCCTGGCCTGGCCTGGCCTGGCCCTGGCCCTGGCCTGGCCTGGCCTGGCCTGGCCTGGCCTGGCCCTGGCCTGGCCCTGGCCTGGCCTGGCCTGGCCTGGCCCTGGCCTGGCCTGGCCTGGCCCTGGCCTGGCCTGGCCTGGCCCTGGCCTGGCCTGGCCTGGCCTGGCCTGGCCCTGGCCTGGCCTGGCCTGGCCTGGCCTGGCCTGGCCCTGGCCTGGCCTGGCCTGGCCTGGCCTGGCCTGGCCTGGCCTGGCCTGGCCTGGCCTGGCCTGGCCCTGGCCCTGGCCTGGCCTGGCCTGGCCTGGCCTGGCCTGGCCTGGCCTGGCCTGGCCTGGCCTGGCCTGGCCTGGCCCTGGCCTGGCCTGGCCTGGCCCTGGCCTGGCCTGGCCTGGCCTGGCCCTGGCCTGGCCTGGCCTGGCCCTGGCCTGGCCTGGCCTGGCCTGGCCCTGGCCTGGCCTGGCCTGGCCCTGGCCTGGCCTGGCCTGGCCTGGCCTGGCCTGGCCCTGGCCTGGCCTGGCCTGGCCTGGCCCTGGCCTGGCCTGGCCTGGCCCTGGCCTGGCCTGGCCCTGGCCTGGCCTGGCCCTGGCCTGGCCTGGCCCTGGCCTGGCCTGGCCCTGGCCTGGCCTGGCCTGGCCTGGCCTGGCCTGGCCCTGGCCCTGGCCTGGCCTGGCCCTGGCCTGGCCTGGCCTGGCCTGGCCTGGCCTGGCCCTGGCCTGGCCTGGCCTGGCCTGGCCTGGCCTGGCCCTGGCCTGGCCTGGCCTGGCCTGGCCTGGCCTGGCCTGGCCTGGCCTGGCCTGGCCTGGCCTGGCCTGGCCTGGCCTGGCCTGGCCCTGGCCTGGCCTGGCCCTGGCCTGGCCTGGCCTGGCCTGGCCTGGCCCTGGCCTGGCCCTGGCCTGGCCCTGGCCTGGCCTGGCCCTGGCCTGGCCTGGCCTGGCCTGGCCTGGCCTGGCCCTGGCCTGGCCTGGCCTGGCCTGGCCCTGGCCTGGCCTGGCCCTGGCCTGGCCTGGCCTGGCCTGGCCTGGCCTGGCCTGGCCCTGGCCTGGCCTGGCCTGGCCTGGCCTGGCCTGGCCTGGCCTGGCCTGGCCCTGGCCTGGCCCTGGCCTGGCCTGGCCTGGCCTGGCCTGGCCTGGCCTGGCCTGGCCTGGCCTGGCCCTGGCCTGGCCTGGCCTGGCCTGGCCTGGCCTGGCCTGGCCTGGCCTGGCCTGGCCTGGCCTGGCCTGGCCTGGCCTGGCCTGGCCCTGGCCTGGCCTGGCCCTGGCCTGGCCTGGCCTGGCCTGGCCCTGGCCCTGGCCTGGCCTGGCCTGGCCTGGCCTGGCCTGGCCTGGCCTGGCCTGGCCTGGCCTGGCCTGGCCTGGCCCTGGCCTGGCCTGGCCCTGGCCTGGCCTGGCCTGGCCTGGCCCTGGCCTGGCCCTGGCCTGGCCTGGCCTGGCCTGGCCTGGCCTGGCCCTGGCCTGGCCCTGGCCCTGGCCCTGGCCTGGCCTGGCCTGGCCTGGCCTGGCCTGGCCCTGGCCTGGCCTGGCCTGGCCTGGCCTGGCCTGGCCCTGGCCTGGCCTGGCCCTGGCCTGGCCTGGCCTGGCCTGGCCTGGCCTGGCCTGGCCTGGCCTGGCCTGGCCTGGCCTGGCCCTGGCCTGGCCTGGCCTGGCCTGGCCTGGCCTGGCCCTGGCCTGGCCTGGCCTGGCCTGGCCTGGCCTGGCCTGGCCCTGGCCTGGCCCTGGCCTGGCCCTGGCCTGGCCTGGCCTGGCCCTGGCCTGGCCTGGCCTGGCCTGGCCTGGCCTGGCCTGGCCCTGGCCTGGCCCTGGCCTGGCCCTGGCCTGGCCTGGCCTGGCCTGGCCCTGGCCTGGCCTGGCCCTGGCCTGGCCTGGCCTGGCCTGGCCCTGGCCTGGCCTGGCCTGGCCTGGCCTGGCCTGGCCCTGGCCTGGCCTGGCCTGGCCTGGCCTGGCCTGGCCCTGGCCTGGCCTGGCCCTGGCCTGGCCCTGGCCTGGCCTGGCCCTGGCCTGGCCTGGCCTGGCCTGGCCCTGGCCTGGCCTGGCCTGGCCTGGCCTGGCCTGGCCCTGGCCTGGCCTGGCCTGGCCTGGCCTGGCCTGGCCCTGGCCTGGCCTGGCCTGGCCTGGCCTGGCCTGGCCTGGCCCTGGCCTGGCCTGGCCTGGCCTGGCCTGGCCCTGGCCTGGCCTGGCCTGGCCTGGCCTGGCCCTGGCCTGGCCTGGCCTGGCCTGGCCTGGCCCTGGCCTGGCCTGGCCTGGCCTGGCCTGGCCTGGCCTGGCCTGGCCCTGGCCCTGGCCTGGCCCTGGCCTGGCCTGGCCTGGCCTGGCCTGGCCTGGCCTGGCCTGGCCTGGCCTGGCCTGGCCTGGCCCTGGCCTGGCCTGGCCTGGCCTGGCCCTGGCCTGGCCTGGCCTGGCCTGGCCTGGCCTGGCCTGGCCTGGCCTGGCCTGGCCTGGCCTGGCCTGGCCTGGCCTGGCCCTGGCCCTGGCCTGGCCTGGCCTGGCCTGGCCTGGCCTGGCCTGGCCTGGCCCTGGCCTGGCCTGGCCCTGGCCTGGCCTGGCCTGGCCTGGCCTGGCCTGGCCTGGCCCTGGCCTGGCCTGGCCTGGCCTGGCCTGGCCTGGCCTGGCCCTGGCCTGGCCTGGCCTGGCCTGGCCTGGCCTGGCCCTGGCCTGGCCTGGCCCTGGCCTGGCCTGGCCTGGCCTGGCCCTGGCCCTGGCCTGGCCTGGCCCTGGCCTGGCCTGGCCTGGCCTGGCCTGGCCTGGCCCTGGCCTGGCCTGGCCTGGCCCTGGCCTGGCCTGGCCTGGCCTGGCCCTGGCCTGGCCTGGCCTGGCCTGGCCTGGCCTGGCCTGGCCTGGCCTGGCCTGGCCCTGGCCTGGCCTGGCCTGGCCTGGCCCTGGCCTGGCCTGGCCTGGCCCTGGCCCTGGCCTGGCCTGGCCTGGCCCTGGCCTGGCCTGGCCTGGCCTGGCCCTGGCCTGGCCTGGCCTGGCCTGGCCTGGCCTGGCCTGGCCTGGCCTGGCCTGGCCTGGCCCTGGCCTGGCCTGGCCTGGCCTGGCCCTGGCCTGGCCTGGCCTGGCCTGGCCTGGCCTGGCCTGGCCTGGCCTGGCCCTGGCCCTGGCCTGGCCTGGCCCTGGCCTGGCCTGGCCTGGCCTGGCCCTGGCCTGGCCTGGCCCTGGCCTGGCCTGGCCTGGCCTGGCCCTGGCCTGGCCTGGCCTGGCCTGGCCCTGGCCTGGCCTGGCCTGGCCTGGCCTGGCCTGGCCTGGCCTGGCCTGGCCTGGCCTGGCCCTGGCCTGGCCTGGCCTGGCCTGGCCTGGCCCTGGCCTGGCCTGGCCTGGCCTGGCCTGGCCCTGGCCTGGCCTGGCCTGGCCTGGCCTGGCCTGGCCTGGCCCTGGCCTGGCCTGGCCTGGCCTGGCCTGGCCTGGCCTGGCCTGGCCTGGCCTGGCCTGGCCCTGGCCTGGCCTGGCCTGGCCCTGGCCTGGCCCTGGCCCTGGCCTGGCCTGGCCTGGCCTGGCCTGGCCTGGCCTGGCCTGGCCTGGCCTGGCCCTGGCCTGGCCTGGCCTGGCCTGGCCTGGCCTGGCCTGGCCTGGCCCTGGCCTGGCCTGGCCTGGCCTGGCCCTGGCCTGGCCCTGGCCTGGCCTGGCCCTGGCCTGGCCTGGCCTGGCCTGGCCTGGCCCTGGCCTGGCCTGGCCTGGCCTGGCCCTGGCCTGGCCTGGCCTGGCCTGGCCTGGCCTGGCCTGGCCTGGCCCTGGCCTGGCCTGGCCCTGGCCTGGCCTGGCCTGGCCTGGCCTGGCCTGGCCTGGCCTGGCCTGGCCTGGCCTGGCCTGGCCTGGCCTGGCCTGGCCTGGCCCTGGCCCTGGCCTGGCCTGGCCCTGGCCTGGCCCTGGCCTGGCCTGGCCTGGCCTGGCCTGGCCTGGCCCTGGCCTGGCCTGGCCTGGCCTGGCCTGGCCTGGCCTGGCCCTGGCCTGGCCCTGGCCTGGCCTGGCCTGGCCCTGGCCTGGCCTGGCCCTGGCCTGGCCTGGCCTGGCCTGGCCTGGCCTGGCCTGGCCTGGCCTGGCCTGGCCCTGGCCTGGCCTGGCCTGGCCCTGGCCTGGCCCTGGCCTGGCCCTGGCCTGGCCTGGCCTGGCCCTGGCCTGGCCTGGCCTGGCCCTGGCCTGGCCTGGCCTGGCCTGGCCTGGCCTGGCCTGGCCCTGGCCTGGCCCTGGCCCTGGCCTGGCCTGGCCTGGCCTGGCCTGGCCCTGGCCTGGCCTGGCCTGGCCCTGGCCTGGCCTGGCCCTGGCCTGGCCTGGCCTGGCCTGGCCTGGCCTGGCCTGGCCTGGCCCTGGCCTGGCCTGGCCTGGCCTGGCCCTGGCCTGGCCTGGCCTGGCCTGGCCTGGCCTGGCCTGGCCCTGGCCTGGCCTGGCCTGGCCTGGCCTGGCCTGGCCCTGGCCTGGCCTGGCCTGGCCCTGGCCCTGGCCTGGCCTGGCCTGGCCCTGGCCCTGGCCTGGCCTGGCCTGGCCCTGGCCTGGCCCTGGCCTGGCCCTGGCCTGGCCTGGCCTGGCCTGGCCTGGCCTGGCCTGGCCTGGCCTGGCCTGGCCTGGCCTGGCCCTGGCCTGGCCTGGCCTGGCCTGGCCTGGCCTGGCCTGGCCCTGGCCTGGCCTGGCCTGGCCTGGCCCTGGCCTGGCCCTGGCCTGGCCTGGCCCTGGCCTGGCCTGGCCTGGCCTGGCCTGGCCCTGGCCTGGCCTGGCCTGGCCTGGCCTGGCCCTGGCCCTGGCCTGGCCTGGCCTGGCCCTGGCCTGGCCTGGCCTGGCCTGGCCCTGGCCTGGCCTGGCCTGGCCTGGCCTGGCCTGGCCTGGCCCTGGCCTGGCCTGGCCCTGGCCTGGCCTGGCCTGGCCTGGCCTGGCCTGGCCCTGGCCTGGCCCTGGCCTGGCCTGGCCTGGCCTGGCCTGGCCCTGGCCCTGGCCTGGCCCTGGCCTGGCCCTGGCCCTGGCCCTGGCCTGGCCTGGCCTGGCCTGGCCTGGCCTGGCCCTGGCCTGGCCTGGCCTGGCCCTGGCCTGGCCCTGGCCTGGCCTGGCCCTGGCCCTGGCCTGGCCTGGCCTGGCCTGGCCCTGGCCTGGCCTGGCCTGGCCTGGCCCTGGCCTGGCCTGGCCTGGCCTGGCCTGGCCTGGCCCTGGCCCTGGCCTGGCCTGGCCTGGCCTGGCCCTGGCCTGGCCCTGGCCTGGCCCTGGCCTGGCCTGGCCCTGGCCTGGCCTGGCCTGGCCTGGCCTGGCCTGGCCTGGCCTGGCCCTGGCCTGGCCTGGCCTGGCCCTGGCCTGGCCTGGCCCTGGCCTGGCCTGGCCTGGCCTGGCCTGGCCCTGGCCTGGCCTGGCCTGGCCTGGCCTGGCCTGGCCCTGGCCTGGCCCTGGCCCTGGCCTGGCCTGGCCTGGCCTGGCCCTGGCCTGGCCTGGCCTGGCCTGGCCCTGGCCTGGCCTGGCCTGGCCTGGCCTGGCCTGGCCTGGCCCTGGCCTGGCCTGGCCCTGGCCTGGCCTGGCCTGGCCTGGCCCTGGCCTGGCCTGGCCTGGCCTGGCCTGGCCCTGGCCTGGCCCTGGCCCTGGCCTGGCCTGGCCTGGCCTGGCCTGGCCTGGCCTGGCCTGGCCTGGCCTGGCCTGGCCTGGCCCTGGCCTGGCCTGGCCTGGCCTGGCCTGGCCCTGGCCTGGCCTGGCCTGGCCCTGGCCTGGCCTGGCCTGGCCCTGGCCTGGCCCTGGCCCTGGCCCTGGCCTGGCCTGGCCTGGCCTGGCCTGGCCTGGCCCTGGCCTGGCCTGGCCTGGCCTGGCCTGGCCTGGCCTGGCCTGGCCTGGCCCTGGCCCTGGCCTGGCCTGGCCTGGCCCTGGCCTGGCCTGGCCCTGGCCTGGCCCTGGCCTGGCCTGGCCTGGCCTGGCCCTGGCCTGGCCTGGCCCTGGCCTGGCCTGGCCTGGCCTGGCCTGGCCTGGCCTGGCCTGGCCTGGCCTGGCCTGGCCTGGCCTGGCCTGGCCTGGCCTGGCCTGGCCTGGCCTGGCCTGGCCCTGGCCTGGCCCTGGCCTGGCCTGGCCTGGCCTGGCCTGGCCTGGCCTGGCCTGGCCCTGGCCCTGGCCTGGCCTGGCCTGGCCTGGCCTGGCCTGGCCTGGCCTGGCCTGGCCCTGGCCCTGGCCTGGCCCTGGCCTGGCCTGGCCTGGCCCTGGCCTGGCCTGGCCTGGCCTGGCCTGGCCTGGCCTGGCCCTGGCCTGGCCTGGCCTGGCCCTGGCCTGGCCTGGCCCTGGCCCTGGCCTGGCCCTGGCCTGGCCTGGCCTGGCCTGGCCTGGCCTGGCCCTGGCCTGGCCTGGCCTGGCCTGGCCTGGCCCTGGCCTGGCCCTGGCCTGGCCCTGGCCTGGCCTGGCCCTGGCCTGGCCTGGCCTGGCCCTGGCCTGGCCTGGCCCTGGCCTGGCCTGGCCTGGCCTGGCCTGGCCTGGCCTGGCCTGGCCTGGCCCTGGCCCTGGCCTGGCCTGGCCTGGCCCTGGCCCTGGCCTGGCCTGGCCTGGCCCTGGCCCTGGCCTGGCCTGGCCCTGGCCTGGCCTGGCCTGGCCTGGCCTGGCCTGGCCTGGCCTGGCCTGGCCCTGGCCTGGCCTGGCCCTGGCCTGGCCTGGCCTGGCCTGGCCTGGCCTGGCCTGGCCTGGCCCTGGCCTGGCCCTGGCCTGGCCTGGCCTGGCCTGGCCTGGCCTGGCCTGGCCTGGCCCTGGCCTGGCCTGGCCCTGGCCTGGCCTGGCCTGGCCTGGCCTGGCCTGGCCTGGCCTGGCCTGGCCTGGCCTGGCCTGGCCCTGGCCTGGCCCTGGCCTGGCCTGGCCTGGCCCTGGCCTGGCCTGGCCTGGCCTGGCCTGGCCTGGCCTGGCCTGGCCTGGCCTGGCCTGGCCCTGGCCTGGCCCTGGCCTGGCCTGGCCTGGCCTGGCCCTGGCCTGGCCTGGCCTGGCCCTGGCCCTGGCCCTGGCCTGGCCCTGGCCCTGGCCTGGCCTGGCCTGGCCCTGGCCTGGCCTGGCCTGGCCTGGCCTGGCCTGGCCTGGCCCTGGCCTGGCCTGGCCTGGCCCTGGCCTGGCCCTGGCCCTGGCCTGGCCCTGGCCTGGCCTGGCCTGGCCTGGCCTGGCCCTGGCCTGGCCTGGCCCTGGCCTGGCCTGGCCTGGCCTGGCCTGGCCCTGGCCTGGCCCTGGCCTGGCCTGGCCTGGCCTGGCCTGGCCTGGCCTGGCCTGGCCTGGCCTGGCCCTGGCCTGGCCTGGCCTGGCCCTGGCCTGGCCTGGCCCTGGCCTGGCCTGGCCTGGCCTGGCCTGGCCCTGGCCTGGCCTGGCCTGGCCTGGCCTGGCCTGGCCCTGGCCTGGCCTGGCCCTGGCCTGGCCCTGGCCTGGCCTGGCCTGGCCCTGGCCTGGCCTGGCCCTGGCCTGGCCTGGCCTGGCCTGGCCTGGCCTGGCCTGGCCTGGCCCTGGCCCTGGCCTGGCCCTGGCCCTGGCCTGGCCCTGGCCCTGGCCCTGGCCTGGCCTGGCCCTGGCCTGGCCTGGCCTGGCCTGGCCTGGCCTGGCCTGGCCTGGCCTGGCCTGGCCTGGCCCTGGCCTGGCCTGGCCTGGCCTGGCCTGGCCTGGCCCTGGCCTGGCCTGGCCTGGCCTGGCCCTGGCCTGGCCTGGCCTGGCCTGGCCTGGCCTGGCCTGGCCTGGCCCTGGCCTGGCCTGGCCCTGGCCTGGCCTGGCCTGGCCTGGCCTGGCCTGGCCTGGCCTGGCCTGGCCTGGCCCTGGCCTGGCCTGGCCTGGCCTGGCCCTGGCCTGGCCCTGGCCTGGCCCTGGCCTGGCCTGGCCTGGCCTGGCCCTGGCCCTGGCCTGGCCTGGCCTGGCCCTGGCCTGGCCTGGCCTGGCCTGGCCTGGCCTGGCCTGGCCTGGCCCTGGCCCTGGCCTGGCCCTGGCCTGGCCTGGCCTGGCCTGGCCTGGCCTGGCCCTGGCCTGGCCTGGCCTGGCCTGGCCTGGCCTGGCCTGGCCTGGCCTGGCCCTGGCCCTGGCCCTGGCCTGGCCTGGCCTGGCCTGGCCTGGCCTGGCCTGGCCCTGGCCTGGCCTGGCCTGGCCCTGGCCTGGCCTGGCCTGGCCTGGCCCTGGCCCTGGCCTGGCCTGGCCTGGCCTGGCCCTGGCCTGGCCTGGCCTGGCCTGGCCCTGGCCTGGCCTGGCCTGGCCTGGCCTGGCCTGGCCTGGCCTGGCCTGGCCTGGCCTGGCCTGGCCTGGCCTGGCCTGGCCTGGCCTGGCCCTGGCCTGGCCTGGCCCTGGCCTGGCCTGGCCTGGCCTGGCCTGGCCTGGCCTGGCCTGGCCTGGCCCTGGCCTGGCCTGGCCTGGCCCTGGCCTGGCCTGGCCCTGGCCTGGCCCTGGCCTGGCCTGGCCTGGCCTGGCCTGGCCCTGGCCTGGCCTGGCCCTGGCCTGGCCTGGCCTGGCCTGGCCTGGCCCTGGCCCTGGCCCTGGCCTGGCCTGGCCTGGCCCTGGCCTGGCCTGGCCTGGCCTGGCCTGGCCCTGGCCTGGCCTGGCCTGGCCTGGCCTGGCCTGGCCCTGGCCTGGCCTGGCCTGGCCTGGCCCTGGCCTGGCCTGGCCTGGCCTGGCCCTGGCCTGGCCCTGGCCTGGCCTGGCCCTGGCCTGGCCTGGCCTGGCCTGGCCTGGCCTGGCCCTGGCCTGGCCTGGCCTGGCCTGGCCCTGGCCCTGGCCTGGCCTGGCCTGGCCTGGCCCTGGCCTGGCCCTGGCCTGGCCCTGGCCTGGCCTGGCCTGGCCTGGCCCTGGCCTGGCCCTGGCCTGGCCTGGCCCTGGCCCTGGCCTGGCCTGGCCTGGCCTGGCCTGGCCTGGCCTGGCCTGGCCTGGCCCTGGCCTGGCCTGGCCCTGGCCTGGCCTGGCCTGGCCTGGCCTGGCCCTGGCCTGGCCTGGCCTGGCCCTGGCCTGGCCCTGGCCTGGCCCTGGCCCTGGCCTGGCCTGGCCTGGCCTGGCCTGGCCTGGCCCTGGCCTGGCCTGGCCTGGCCTGGCCTGGCCTGGCCTGGCCTGGCCTGGCCCTGGCCTGGCCTGGCCCTGGCCTGGCCTGGCCTGGCCTGGCCCTGGCCTGGCCTGGCCTGGCCTGGCCCTGGCCTGGCCTGGCCCTGGCCTGGCCTGGCCTGGCCTGGCCCTGGCCTGGCCTGGCCTGGCCTGGCCTGGCCTGGCCTGGCCTGGCCTGGCCCTGGCCTGGCCCTGGCCCTGGCCTGGCCTGGCCCTGGCCTGGCCTGGCCCTGGCCTGGCCTGGCCCTGGCCCTGGCCTGGCCTGGCCTGGCCTGGCCCTGGCCTGGCCTGGCCTGGCCCTGGCCTGGCCTGGCCCTGGCCCTGGCCTGGCCTGGCCTGGCCCTGGCCTGGCCTGGCCCTGGCCTGGCCTGGCCTGGCCTGGCCCTGGCCTGGCCTGGCCTGGCCTGGCCCTGGCCCTGGCCTGGCCTGGCCCTGGCCTGGCCTGGCCTGGCCCTGGCCTGGCCTGGCCTGGCCTGGCCCTGGCCTGGCCTGGCCCTGGCCTGGCCCTGGCCTGGCCCTGGCCTGGCCTGGCCCTGGCCTGGCCTGGCCTGGCCTGGCCTGGCCTGGCCCTGGCCTGGCCCTGGCCTGGCCTGGCCTGGCCTGGCCTGGCCTGGCCCTGGCCTGGCCTGGCCCTGGCCTGGCCTGGCCTGGCCTGGCCCTGGCCTGGCCTGGCCTGGCCTGGCCTGGCCTGGCCTGGCCTGGCCTGGCCTGGCCTGGCCTGGCCTGGCCCTGGCCTGGCCCTGGCCTGGCCTGGCCTGGCCCTGGCCTGGCCCTGGCCTGGCCTGGCCTGGCCTGGCCCTGGCCTGGCCTGGCCTGGCCCTGGCCTGGCCTGGCCCTGGCCCTGGCCTGGCCTGGCCTGGCCTGGCCCTGGCCTGGCCTGGCCTGGCCTGGCCCTGGCCTGGCCTGGCCTGGCCCTGGCCTGGCCTGGCCTGGCCTGGCCTGGCCTGGCCTGGCCTGGCCTGGCCTGGCCTGGCCTGGCCCTGGCCTGGCCTGGCCCTGGCCTGGCCTGGCCTGGCCTGGCCTGGCCCTGGCCTGGCCTGGCCCTGGCCCTGGCCTGGCCTGGCCTGGCCTGGCCTGGCCCTGGCCTGGCCTGGCCTGGCCCTGGCCTGGCCCTGGCCTGGCCTGGCCTGGCCTGGCCTGGCCTGGCCTGGCCCTGGCCTGGCCTGGCCCTGGCCCTGGCCTGGCCTGGCCTGGCCTGGCCCTGGCCCTGGCCTGGCCTGGCCCTGGCCTGGCCTGGCCCTGGCCCTGGCCTGGCCTGGCCCTGGCCTGGCCTGGCCCTGGCCCTGGCCTGGCCTGGCCTGGCCCTGGCCTGGCCTGGCCTGGCCTGGCCTGGCCTGGCCTGGCCTGGCCCTGGCCCTGGCCTGGCCCTGGCCTGGCCTGGCCTGGCCTGGCCTGGCCTGGCCCTGGCCTGGCCTGGCCTGGCCTGGCCTGGCCTGGCCTGGCCTGGCCCTGGCCCTGGCCTGGCCTGGCCTGGCCCTGGCCTGGCCTGGCCTGGCCTGGCCCTGGCCTGGCCTGGCCTGGCCTGGCCTGGCCTGGCCCTGGCCTGGCCCTGGCCTGGCCTGGCCCTGGCCTGGCCTGGCCTGGCCTGGCCTGGCCCTGGCCTGGCCTGGCCTGGCCTGGCCTGGCCTGGCCTGGCCTGGCCTGGCCTGGCCCTGGCCTGGCCTGGCCCTGGCCTGGCCTGGCCTGGCCTGGCCCTGGCCTGGCCTGGCCTGGCCTGGCCTGGCCCTGGCCTGGCCCTGGCCTGGCCTGGCCTGGCCTGGCCTGGCCCTGGCCTGGCCTGGCCTGGCCCTGGCCTGGCCCTGGCCTGGCCTGGCCTGGCCTGGCCTGGCCCTGGCCTGGCCTGGCCTGGCCTGGCCCTGGCCTGGCCCTGGCCTGGCCTGGCCTGGCCTGGCCTGGCCTGGCCTGGCCTGGCCTGGCCTGGCCCTGGCCCTGGCCTGGCCTGGCCTGGCCTGGCCCTGGCCTGGCCCTGGCCTGGCCTGGCCTGGCCTGGCCTGGCCTGGCCTGGCCCTGGCCCTGGCCTGGCCTGGCCTGGCCTGGCCTGGCCCTGGCCTGGCCTGGCCTGGCCTGGCCTGGCCTGGCCTGGCCTGGCCTGGCCCTGGCCTGGCCTGGCCTGGCCTGGCCTGGCCCTGGCCTGGCCTGGCCTGGCCCTGGCCTGGCCTGGCCTGGCCTGGCCTGGCCTGGCCCTGGCCTGGCCTGGCCTGGCCCTGGCCTGGCCCTGGCCTGGCCTGGCCCTGGCCTGGCCTGGCCTGGCCTGGCCTGGCCTGGCCCTGGCCTGGCCCTGGCCTGGCCCTGGCCTGGCCTGGCCTGGCCTGGCCTGGCCTGGCCCTGGCCTGGCCCTGGCCTGGCCTGGCCTGGCCTGGCCTGGCCTGGCCTGGCCTGGCCTGGCCTGGCCTGGCCTGGCCCTGGCCCTGGCCCTGGCCTGGCCTGGCCTGGCCTGGCCTGGCCTGGCCTGGCCCTGGCCCTGGCCTGGCCTGGCCTGGCCTGGCCTGGCCTGGCCTGGCCTGGCCTGGCCCTGGCCTGGCCTGGCCCTGGCCTGGCCTGGCCTGGCCTGGCCTGGCCTGGCCCTGGCCTGGCCTGGCCTGGCCTGGCCTGGCCTGGCCTGGCCTGGCCTGGCCCTGGCCTGGCCCTGGCCTGGCCTGGCCCTGGCCTGGCCTGGCCTGGCCCTGGCCTGGCCCTGGCCTGGCCTGGCCTGGCCTGGCCCTGGCCCTGGCCTGGCCTGGCCCTGGCCTGGCCTGGCCTGGCCTGGCCCTGGCCTGGCCTGGCCTGGCCTGGCCTGGCCTGGCCTGGCCCTGGCCTGGCCTGGCCTGGCCTGGCCTGGCCTGGCCTGGCCTGGCCCTGGCCTGGCCTGGCCTGGCCTGGCCTGGCCTGGCCTGGCCCTGGCCTGGCCTGGCCTGGCCCTGGCCTGGCCTGGCCTGGCCTGGCCTGGCCTGGCCCTGGCCTGGCCCTGGCCTGGCCTGGCCTGGCCTGGCCTGGCCCTGGCCTGGCCTGGCCTGGCCTGGCCCTGGCCTGGCCTGGCCTGGCCCTGGCCTGGCCTGGCCTGGCCTGGCCTGGCCTGGCCCTGGCCCTGGCCTGGCCCTGGCCTGGCCTGGCCTGGCCTGGCCTGGCCCTGGCCTGGCCTGGCCCTGGCCTGGCCTGGCCTGGCCTGGCCTGGCCTGGCCCTGGCCTGGCCCTGGCCTGGCCTGGCCCTGGCCTGGCCTGGCCTGGCCTGGCCTGGCCTGGCCTGGCCCTGGCCTGGCCCTG